>NW_026136709.1:17588061-17628061 GCF_905237075.1 Dicentrarchus labrax | reverse complement strand
CACGGCCGCGGTGAAAAAGACCAAGAGGGAGAAGGAGAAATTTGCGAAAAACGAGAATCAAGACACGCAGATTGAAAAGGTAACCGATGTTGCTCTAACTTTTTTTTTTTCTCCCCTCTCTCTCCCTCTCTCTCTCTCTCTCTCTCTCTCTCTCTCTCTCTCTCTCTCTCTCTCTCTCTCCCTCTCCCTCTCTCTCTCCCCGTTAAGCCTCTCCACGTCTGTTCATGACACCGGTGTCGTGTCCAATATCGTAACCCCCCCCCCCCCCCCGTTAGAATGTGTCTCCTCCTTAACGGTTTATCCGTCTTTACCAACCGCTGTCTCAACGTTCCACCGGGTTTTTATATGTAAAAGCAAGGAGGAAAAAAAACATGGAGGGAGGGAAAAACGCCGGTTGGTAGCATATGGTTTAACTCCCCCCCTCCTCCCTCCTCTTCCTCCTTCCTCCTTCCTCCATCTTTAGCTAGCACTCATTTCTGACGGGTTACACAATTATTTTAACACGACACACGTTTTGTTTTGTGTGTGTGTTTTTATTTTTTAAGCTTTCGCTTCGTGTCAGATTATTAGCTGGATGTGACCGTTGTAACGTAACTGACAGTGGCCTTGTGAAGCTGTCACTCCTCCTCCTCTTTGTATCGTGGCTGTCCAACACTAGGCCGAGCCGCCATTTGTCACTAGTTTTTTATTATTATATATATATATATATATTTTTTTTTTTTAAGCTTCAAATGACATGCTTGTGTGATAATGTGATTAATCTATTATATGTTTAAGTTGTCACACTGGTGTGGGCCTAACCTTTTCTTCCTGGGAACAGCGAGACTTAAAGCAGATGTGTGGTGGGGGCTGTTTTTTTTTAATTTAATTTTATTCTCACCAAGAAAATAATAAACTCCTACGTTTATTAAGTTGTGGGGAAATTATGAATGTCATTTCACTGTGACGTACTCGGAGATAATGCTTCCTTCTGCCCAGGAGGACGAGGAATGGAAAGAGTTTGAGCAGAAAGAAGTGGACTACACTGGGCTGAGGCTCCAAGCTTTACAGATAAGGTGAGAAGAGAGTAAGACGTGTATTTGGTTGGTCCACATGAGTTGTCTCATCTTAGCCCTTGTGGCATCAGGCTGGGGGTGGGGGCTTTTAGGACCGTGGCCCCTAATGAGTGGTCCCCCGTCTCCAAGAGTATAAAACCCCTCTGCAGCTGCAAAATGCTGCGAATTCAGGCTATAATGATTCAGTATAGGGTTATCATTTCAATTATGATGATGGGGCAATCAAGGCCAATTATCAAGGCCACCTTATTATTTGGATTGAGGCACAATAAAGGACTTGTATAATAATACACTCACACAACTTTGACCCAAAATACTGTCAGAAGAACATAATTCATTACTTTTTTAAGCATAAAATATCCAAACACTGTTTTAATTTCCACCATCCTTTGTTTTTTATAATAGTTTCTGTCCCAGATTTTAGTGCAACATACGAATAATAATAAATAAAATTGTAGATAGCTCATCGTGGGTTCACCTCTGCTCACGTGCCTTGCGGTTGTTTGCAGTGACGAGAAGGAGGAAGAGGAGTACGAGAAGGAGGAGTTTGGTGAGGATGGAGAGATCATTCTGGTCAGCGGAGACAAAGTGTCTGGTCCCTGGAACAAGTCTGGTGCTGCTCCGCCTCCTGCAGCTGCACCTGCAGTGGGTGAGTAAACCACCTATCTCCTATTTGTGGGATAGTGTAAGGTCATAGGAGGCTATGACTCAGCTCATTTTTCGTGAAAATTTGTGTTTCTTCTTCATGGTCTCATGTCTGTAATTACAGAGGAAGTAGAGGTGCCCGAGTCGAAGCCTTCTGGCGTATATCGCCCTCCAGGGGCTCGGCTGTCCACCACCAAACGAGTTCACAACCCGGGGCCTCCTGAGATCTTCAGTGACGCACAGTTCCCCTCTCTACTGTCCACCGCCAAGCATGTGGAGACACGCAAGTAAGTAGAGTTCAAGTGAGAATGGTTTGGTTAAGAGTGTGCGCGCACATATATGTACATATATTTGTGAGGTTGATGTCTTGTTGCAGTTTGACTGAAGCGGTGCATGTCTGTGTTTCAGGGATAGAGAAATGGAGAAGACCTTTGAGGTTGTGAAACACAGGAACCGTGGTAGAGAGGAGAGTAGTGGCACTTCTATGCAGCAGTTGCAGCTTGACAACCAATACGCCATCCTGGGGGACAAGTAGAGTCGCTTCCCTCCATCCCCCTGGCCCCTTCAGCATGGTCCGGCCCAGCCCCTTGAAGGAAGCTGAACTCCAGCTGTGTTGAGTGCAGTCCTGACAGAGCTCACGCTGCCACCATCACCACACTGGTTACCTGCAAACACACAGAACCTCATACACACTCATACACAGCAACGACACCGCAGCACATACAGTGACACTCCCTTTGAATCAATGTTACACACTTTTACATACATTTGGTCGGCAAAACTGAAGGACTGCATCTGAAGGGGCTCTTGACAGAGGGAATAATTGAAAAGGAATTCGCAAAATTCACCCAAACGTACAACACTGCAGCAGCAACAAAAGGCGACGTAGTTGTCCTTTTGTGGATTGTACTCAGAGCAGCAGTTGTGTGGCGCAACTTTTCTCTGGACTTCAACTTGCTTCGATAAAGCCACAGAGGATCGAAGATAACTTTAGGCAAGATGATTTTACAAACTTCTGTGAAAATATCTATTTTTTTGCAAGATCGTTATAACCCAATCGCACACGGTATTTTGGGGTGGTTTTTTTGAGTTGCGGTTGGGGCTTCGGGAGTGGGATACTACCTCAGCGGTATAGCTGGTGGTGACGATGTGGACTGAGCTTTTTTTTTCCGCTGTGGTGGTGAACGGGGCAAACACCAACCCTCCCCCCGTACAAGCTGGCTATCAGGCTCTTTTTAATTTAGAAACTTGAAGCTTTGTTTTTTTTGTTTTTTTTTTTGCTTCATGATTATGACACTCTGCAAAGATCTATGGACAAGAAGCGATAGGTTGTGGTCCTCCATTTAGAATTTCTATATAAAGTGGCCTTACTGATAGAAACTGCTGTGTCATCTGAAGAGAACTTTGCTTGTTGTCTCACGGGCTGCTGCCTGCCTCTGGATCTCACCACTCTGTGACAAAAAACAAATAACAAACGTATACAAACGAAAAAAAAATATCCTTTTTGTTCAAGAATGTAGTGCTGTTGTAGTTTGCCTGATGATTACATCTACTAACTGTCTTTCATATCCACTGTTTGATTTTGCTGCCCTTACTTTATTTTCGTCTTTTGTTTGTTGTTTTTTTAGACATCAGCAAAAGAGAAATTAAAGCTCGTTTCTAATCCCAAAAACCATTCTTTTGGTAACAATTGCTTTACTGTGGTTTGACAGCAGAGGGTCGCAGGTGTTACAAGGAAAAACGACGGGAAACCACTTGAAGAGCATATTTGTTGAGGTTGAATATATGGATGCCATATTAAGTTCACACCTTTTTATAATTTGTTGTAAAGTGGTACGTTTCAACTCCAGTTTTAAGACTTTTTTTTTTTTTTTAAATCAAGGCTTTTCCTCATAAGTAAACGTGCTGTGTCAGCCCTTATTGCAGTTGTGTAGAACAGGTAGCTTGTTAACTTCCAGAGAGTTACAGCGACTACTCGTCTGTAAAAACAAACTGTCACCAGACCAACAGAGTACTTTCCACTTACAAAACAGTGGTACACCCAGTTAAGATCAAATGGGTTTTTCCTACAAGCATAGTTATGTTTAGAAAGGTGAAGAACTGGATTTATGTTCTATGTTTCTGTCCTTTTCCATCAAAGATGTCGGGGAGCGTTGATCTCTGCTGGGACACTTTGGGTGGACGTAGATAATATTTGTGATGAAAAGAGAAGAGCCTAACACAAAAAATAAAGTGATCCTTGTGAATGAAGTCTTGTCTGAATCTTTAACTGTTGAAAATTGAGATTTCTACAAGTGTCTTTGTCCAGAAAAGGCTTCCTTTTTGTTAACCTAGAGCGAGTACCACATATCAAAGTTGAGTCCTTATCGCAGGTTCGAAACCCTGCGTGTCATCTTTCCATTATCCAAATAAAGCAAAATGCCAAAAACAGACTTGTGTTAACCTGCTATCAATCATTTAATTATCGTGGCGTCTCATTTAGTCAGAGTAGGTGTTGATTTTTGACAAACGGTGGATAAAGTTGACCTTTTTTTTTTTTTATTACCAAGCATATTAAATAAGAGTCTCACAAAACAGACTTGAAATGTTTATTTGGAGGAGGCACCAGCAGAATAATCAAACGGCCAGGTCGCTCTTGTGTAACAACGTGTCACCATCTGTTGAGTTGTTCTGCTGTATTTCTTCTGTTTGATTCCTCTGAAATACAAACGGGTAATACAGCTTAAATTCAGAACATTTGAAGTGCTACTGGGTCTTAAATGCTTGCAACTCGACGTTAATCGTGATGAGTGCTGAATAGTTTCTTACCTGGGTCACGTTTCCAGCAGTTGGTGCAGGTGGAAAACCATCCTCATTTTCCATAGGGTGCCAGATGCCTACTAACTGCAGGAAGGGAAGAGATGTTGATGACTTTTTCCAGAATATATCAACATTTTGTTGTGATAGCACGTTGTCATTGAGTTTATAAGATACTTTTGGCTGTTTAATATATACGTGCTCAGTAGAAGGTTAATGCTAATGACTTTAATGGACAAAAATGCAGATAAACAGACAAGAAACTGGCCTTATATTAGAGACTGATTTGGGTTTATTTTATTCTACATTTAATTAAATTTCTTCTTTTCCTTTAATTTAACAAGGTAGAAAAGACATTTGCAATAGATCACAGATGGTGTAATTGATGTTTATATTATATTATATAAAAAGCTGTTGACTCTGTTGTTAATGCAAACTCTAAACTTCCTCCATGTTGTGTTGATATAATTCAGGTTTGTAGATTTTCCATTGCACTAAATCACTAAATCCATTAAGCGTCCTCCTGCAGTTCCTCCACTGGCCGCCAGGTGGCAGTGCTAACCAAACTCAAGGTGCTGCTCACTTACAAGATGAACACGAATATATTGATAAGACTACAATAACAACCCTGAGGAAGAAAGACTTTAAGAACAAGTCCACTAGGGGTGACCAAAGCTTCGTGGGGGGTTGATTTTAAAGCGTGTTAAAAGATTACATATATATATATATATACACATAATAGGCCAATATCTCAGGTTTTGTATAAGTAAATTGTTTAATAGAGCAATGGCCAAGTGTCAGGGACAGGAAAACACTGGATTTGTCAAAAATGAAGCCTATTAAGTCTGTATGATTGTTAAAAATGATTTAAAAATACATAATACAGACAGAGAATTGTATGAAAAGTTCCCTAAACAGGAAATAATCTGCTCAAAATGAATCCAAATCACTTATTTTAAACAAACTAATTGCAGTGACTGAGTTCACTAATTGGGTTCACTGTACAGTTTTTAATATAATATGAAATATCCATAATATATGTCGCTTAGTCAGGGGTCGTCAGTTTAATAAATGATAGAAAAAGGTTGAGAACCACTGCTTTAAGGTTACTTTGGTTGAATCTTCAAAGGTATTGTTCATGTTCTCGCAGATTTGTTCTGTCTGTTTGGAATAACATTTTTTCCTGGTGTGAAACCAACACTTAAAATCAATATTTCCACAGACTTGAGCGCTGACCCGGCCCGCCTTAAATAACTCGCAAACTAGTCAAGCCAGCGGAGCTGAGAGGCAGCTGGATAACAGGTAGGAAATAACATTAACATTTTGATTTAGTGTTGCTATCTGAGGTTTGCATAGGCAGTTCTAGAAAGCCTGTTATCGTTTTAGAAGAATAAAATGTAAAAAAATGGGAGATAAAAGAGACAGAAAGAAAACGAGGTATAAAAGAAAAAGCCGAAGAAAATAAATGTGTTTTAAGATGCTTTTAAAAGATGTCTACTGGCAAGTTGTAACATATGTTGGAGCTAAAAATCACAACTTTTTTCACCTACCTTTGGCTTTTTGGGCTTCTCAGTTGGAGGTGGCGCTGTGCCTCTGTCAGACAACTGAAATTAAAATATATAGCACTTGAATTAAAACAATACACAACCTTAAACTAGAGACACAACATTGGTTGTTAATATCTTTTTTGCCTTTTTGTTAATTCTGTTACTGCAAGGTCATTGACATTAGATTTCAAAGCTGTTTCATAGAGACAGCAGCAGTATGATAAATAATCCAGTTTATTCACTCATTCTACCGCCTGTATCTAACAATTACCTGCTGGTTAAGCAACAATCCTACAATGTTAAATATACAGCACACTAAATACTATCTAAAGGACTCATGTAGACTACCTTTCAGCTAATACAAGCTGCAGAAATTCAATTGATTACAAAGTGTGGTGTGTTTAGTAGGTTAGAGCAATACGTTAGAGAATAACACATAAAATGTACAGAGCAACAGCAGTTTTTAAGTTATTCTTTTCAGTCAATCTGAGAAAATCCCCCAATTTTACCACACTTACTTACCGAGTCTGCCAGAATGAGTCCCACCAAACACAGTAGTATAAACCCTCTCATCTTGAACGTAAATTAGCCTCCGATCTCATACATCTGCTTTATAATGTCCATGTGAGTAGGTGGAGGAAAAAAAGTGTTTAATATCAAAGTCCAACTTGGTATATTTTTTTTGGCAAACGGGAAATTGCTCATTCAGACAAAGTCCACCTCCAACCCTAATCAGTGTTGGATGTTCACAAGTCCATTGGTTTGTGGAGTATTATTCTCAAGCTTCAAGTTCGCCATGTTGTTTTATTGCAACAAGCAGCGGTGATGTACTGGATCAGTATGCTGACATTTGTTTCTGACAACATTTGAGGTGATAAATAGGCAATGTAGTGGCAGAAGCTCGATTTTTGAGCTTTTATTGTCTTTAATTCATAGTAACAGGAAGGGGGGGGGGCACAGAGGTAGGAGTTGAACCCACTGCCACTGCAGCAAGGACTCAGCACCCCAAATGTATTATAAATTAATGCTATTTTACTGGTAACATCATCTCAAAAACATTAATTGTGGTGAGTACAGAACAGTTTCTTACCTGGGTCACATTTCCAACAGTTGGTTTAGGTGAAAAACCATCCTCATTTTCAAAAAGGGTGCCACTTACCTGAAGGAAAATAATGAATTATTTCAGAATTTACTGTAAGTGAAAGTGCCTGCTCTTTTCCAAACGTTTCCAACAATGCCTACCTGGTGGTTCTGTGTATCAAACCATCTGGTAAAGTCAGGTTAGCAACTAGTCAGCCTCTATTACAGAAGTCCCCTCTGGGATCTCCTGGACTGGACTGGTCTTGTAAATTACTGTCACTTTATTCACCTACCTGTTTCTGTGCCTCCTTTAGACCACTGAAGTTACAATATAGCTCACTTGAATTAAAAAAACACAACCCAAAACCAAAGACACAACCTTTCTGTTTATTCTGTTTCTGCAGGGTCATTGGCATACGATTACGACAGAGGCAGCCAAATAATCAATCAATAAACCCGTTTTATAGAAACAGCAGTGTGATACTAGTACTCCACCTGTATCAGTGATTCTTGGGAAATGTTTTAAAAAAATGTCCATCTCAGTTCTTCATTGAAGTCAAAGTTGTTTCAATCTCAAGTCTGGTTCTGTAACCTATGTTTAAGCAACAATCCTACAATGTTAAATATACAGCACACTGAATACTATCTGAAATACTCATGTAGACTAACTTTCAGGGGCTGTTT
The DNA here is from genome assembly GCF_905237075.1 of Dicentrarchus labrax. Taxonomy (NCBI): domain Eukaryota; kingdom Metazoa; phylum Chordata; class Actinopteri; family Moronidae; genus Dicentrarchus; species Dicentrarchus labrax. Next base: position 17,620,254 of record NW_026136709.1, on the reverse strand, counting down.
TTAATCCACATTTGGTGCTTTAGTGAGTATTCACACAAGGACAGTATATGTGGCATTGAGTCGAAGTTATAGGCTCTAAACACAGACAGTACTTGTTAGTAGGATCAAATCATTGTTTTTGTCTACTAATTTGTTTTGTTGAAAATAAGAAAAACATATATATTGCCAGTTGTGTCCTTTGTTAATTGTAGTAACTCGTTTTGTAAGAGTGGGTGTCAGTTTTGTTAAATGGGGGATAAATTATTCAAATTAAACTGATCTAACTGACCTTAAAGTAAACAAATCAGTAAATGAAAGGACATTTTCACATAATGGTTTTAATAACATCTTTAATCAAAGGAAGCAGTAGCAGAAGGAGTAAATCACAGGATGATTCCTCATTGCTGACACTGGTGCTTCTCCATTAGGACTGTTGAGCCCTCTGCCGTGTGTCAGCTTTCATTCATTTGTTTTTTCCTGGAAAACATAAGAAACAACATTTCAAGCTAAATTTCTCATTTAAATATTTGTAGTAAACTGCCACATCCTGTTTTGAAACACACACATACAGTATGTACGTGTGCACAGCTTTCATAGTTATGTTTTCAGATTATTTCAGATTTAATTAGCAACATCAAATTAAAAATCTGTAAATATTTACGGTTACTATTTATGTATTTTGTTGTCCTTGAGTTCTGAATAGGGTCTTACCTCAGGGTCTGTTTTAGGTGGTGGTCCGAACCCAAAAGAATTTTCAATTGGCTTTATGATACCATCCCACTGAACACCAGGTTTCTTTTCTACCTGAAACTGAATGGCATTGCACTTTAATAAGAAAATTCAACACATTTACCTCAATTCAATGACACAACAGTGGTTCCTGCTTGTTCCTGCAAGAACGTCGACTTTGAACTTCAAACAAAGCAGCAAAATAATGAAAAAAATAACCTCTTTATATAAATACCAGCAGTGTGATACACGCTCTAGGCCTTCACTGCAACCTTTTTCATGATTCTTAGAAACACTACTAAAAATACTAGCTCTTTGTCTACATGAATTTAAGCTTATTGTCTTTTGGTTTATTCTTTGGCTTAGTCTGTATTTTATTTTAAGAAAGAAAAAGTTAATCCAAAGACGGGTTCTGCACTTGGTGTTGTGAACTTATATAACCACGATCAGGAGTTCTTAAATATTTAATGAAATTAATATTCAAGTATTCAAGTAATATTCAACTACTGCAAAGAAACAGAAGAGTCTTTATTGAGATTCATCACACACAAGAGAAAAGTAAAGAACTACTCGTGTCTAGAGAAAAAGTGTGAAGAAGCGCCATTAATCTCCTCCTTATGACATCCAATATAGAGACATTTGTTGTGGTTTAAATCTTTTTGCTCTCCTAATCTTTAGCTTGAACTGAATTTAAGTTTTATCTGAAGCAGGCAACATCACTACCAAGAACATCTCAACAAAAGAAGTCAACCTACCATTAAGTTGGTCATGTTGGTTGTTGAGTTGGTTGTTGAGTTGGTTGTTGAGTTAAACTCACCCTCCAGTGGGAATTTCCCATATAATTCCTAGTTTTAGAAGAATAAAATGAGAAAATGGGAGATAAAATAGACAAAGAAATTAGTGCTGTCAGTTTAACGTGTTATTAACAGCGTTAACGCAAACCCATTTTAACGGCGTACAATTTTTTTATCACAAGAATAACACCTAGCACGCTTTGTAGTTTTTTTCACATGCTTTTGCAACAACTAGTAACGTTAGAAAAACTACAACACCACAGCAGATCTAGCTAGACCGGAAACAAAACAACAGGCACGCCGCACACACTTGTTTAAGAGTAGTAGACGTTACGTTTTGAGTGGATGGAGAGTGCGAGACGCTGAAATGGATGGATCCTTGTTGTCTGAAAATGTCAACAGGCTTGTCTGTTTGAGTAACTGGCTCAAAGCAAAGAAGTAGTAGGCTTACCTTTTATTGGTAACCCGTTACTGTTCATTCTTTCTGAAATAAGAGGCTGGGTTGAGCCTCTGGTGAATTAAGAGCAGTAGCCTGACTGCTATGTTCAAAGCAAACTTGAGAAAAGTATTAAGCCATGGTTTAACTGCACTATAGGCTGAGTCCTAGTTTACCTTACATGTGCAATTTGTAATTTTATTTTGTATCGCCCTGTTTTGATCCCTTAGAAAGGGCTGTTGAAGGGGCTGTTTGTGTGACAAAGTATTTTTTTCACCCTTTTATTGATGGACAGTGTTACATTGTGTGAGAGATTATTTGCTCCAGGTGAGAATGTTAGTGTGAAATTGAACACTACAGTATATGTCAATGTTGTTTTCAATAAAAACATTTGCACAAAGCAAGCTGATCCACTTTTCCATGTTGATAAGAGCATTAAAAGGAGAAAAAATAATGGGACAAAAAGAAATCAAGGACAATTTAGAATGGATAAAAATGTGCAATTAATCGCGATTAAATATTTTAATCGTTTGACAGCACTAAAAGAAATATATAAAAACAAGTTTAAGCAACACACAAGAAAACAAGGTATAAAAGAAAAAGCCGAAGATAATAACTGTGTTTTAAGATGCTTTTAAAAGACGTCCTCTGGCAGGTTGTAACATATGTTGGAGCTAAAAATCCCTTTCTCCTGCTACTACCTTTTTCACCTTACAGCCTTATGGGCTTCTTAGTTGGAGGTGGCGCTGTGCCTCCGTCAGACAACTAAAATTAAAATATATAGCACTTGAATTAAAACAATACACAACCTTAAACTAGAGACACAACATTGGTTGTTAATATCTTTTTTGCCTTTTTGTTAATTCTGTTACTGCAAGGTCATTGACATTAGATTTCAAAGCTGTTTCATAGAGACAGCAGCAGTATGATAAATAATCCAGTTTATTCACTCATTCTACTGCCTGTATCTAACAATTACCTGCTGGTTAAGCAACAATCCTACAATGTTAAATATACAGCACACTAATACTATCTAAAGGACTCATGTAGACTACCTTTCAGCTAATACAAGCTGCAGAAATTCAAGTGATTGCAAAGTGTGGTGTGTTTAGTAGGTTAGAGCAATACGTTAGAGAATAACACATAAAATGTACAGAGCAACAACAGTTTTTAAGTTATTCTTTTCAGTCAATCTGAGAAAATCCCCCAATTTTACCACACTAGCTTACCGAGGCTGCCAGAATGGATCCCACCAAACACAGTAGTATAAACCCTCTCATCTTGAACGTAAATTAGCCTCCGATCACATACATCTGCTTTATAATGTCCATGTGAGTAGGTGGAGTCTGTTACACTTTTGGACCTCAAAAAAGTGTTTAATATCAAAGTCCAAATTGGTATTTCTGTTTGCAAATGTGAAAAAAGTTACTCAAAGTCTACCTGTTGGGTGTTTACCGCTTCCCATTTTAAAGTTATATAATGATCACATCTGGTCACAAGTGAAAAGCATTATACTATGTTTGTACCAAATGTACTGAGGTTGGACAACAGATGCTTAGTATCAAACTAATGACAGGAAATCACTTTGAATCTATATTTATGAGGTTGATTTCCCTAAAGAGTTAAATTTGTTGTAATATTTTAATATATTCTTTTTTTATTAGTGCTTTTCCTCATAAGTAAACATCTTCATGCCTGTAAGTCTATTTAAAGTGGTGAAGAACAAAATGTATGTTTAATTTCCCTTAAACAATATCAGGGAGCACTGATCCCTGCTGGGACAATTTGGGTAAAAATGTGTCTCATAAGGTTTCATCATTGATTAATCTGCAGATTTATTTTTTCTATCAAATGACTAAAATAGTTAAAAATATCCATTAGAATTTCTCCAAGTTCCTTTTTTTTGCCCAAATGTTAAGCCGAGGCCCAAACATTTACTTTACTATCACATATTGCAACATATTGAAGCAATGAGATTATCAGAATAGAGTAGAAAAGAATAAGATAGAAACATATATGTTGCCAGTCGTGTAGGTGTCAATGTTGTGAAATGGGGGACAAATTATTCAAATTAAACTGATCTAACTGACTTTGAAGTAAACAAATCAGTAAATGAAAGGACATTTTCACATAATGGTTTTAATAACATCTTTAATCAAAGGAAGCAGTAGCAGAAGGAGTAAATCACAGGATGATTCCTCATTGCTGACACTGGTGCTTCTCCATTAGGACTGTTGAGCCCTCTGCCGTGTGTCAGCTTTCATTCATTTGTTTTTTCCTGGAAAACATAAGAAACAACATTTCAAGCTAAATTGCTCATTTAAATATTTGTAGTAAACTGCCACATCCTGTTTTGAAACACACACATACAGTATGTACGTGTGCACGGCTTTCATAGTTATGTTTTCAGATTATTTCAGATTTAATTAGCAACATCAAATTAAAAATCTGTAAATATTTACGGTTACTATTTATGTATTTTGTTGTCCTTGAGTTCTGAACAGGGTCTTACCTCAGGGTCTGTTTTAGGTGGTGGTCCGAACCCAAAAGAATTTTCAATTGGCTTTATGATACCATCCCACTGAACACCAGGTTTCTTTTCTACCTGAAACTGAATGGCATTGCACTTTAATAAGAAAATTCAACACATTTACCTCAATTCAATGACACAACAGTGGTTCCTGTTTGTTCCTGCAAGAACGTCGACTTTGAACTTCAAACAAAGCAGCAAAATAATGAAAAAAATAACCTCTTTATATAAATACCAGCAGTGTGATACACGCTCTAGGCCTTCACTGCAACCTTTTTCATGATTCTTAGAAACACTACTAAAAATACTAGCTCTTTGTCTACATGAATTTAAGCTTATTGTCTTTTGGTTTATTCTTTGGCTTAGTCTGTATTTTATTTTAAGAAAGAAAAAGTTAATCTAAAGACGGGTTCTGCACTTGGTGTTGTGAACTTATATAACCTCGATCAGGAGTTCTTAAATATTTAATGAAATTAATATTCAAGTATTCAAGTAATATTCAACTACTGCAAAGAAACAGAAGAGTCTTTATTGAGATTCATCACACACAAGAGAAAAGTAAAGAACTACTCGTGTCTAGAGAAAAAGTGTGAAGAAGCGCCATTAATCTCCTCCTTATGACATCCAATATAGAGACATTTGTTGTGGTTTAAATCTTTTTGCTCTCCTAATCTTTAGTTTGAACTGAATTTAAGTTTTATCTGAAGCAGGCATCATCACTACCAAGAACATTTCAACAAAAGAAGTCAACCTACCATTAAGTTGGTCATGTTGGTTGTTGAGTTGGTTGTTGAGTTGGTTGTTGAGTTAAACTCACCCTCCAGTGGGAATTTCCCATATAGTTTCTAGTTTTAGAAGAATAAAATGAGAAAATGGGAGATAAAATAGACAAAGAAATTAGTGCTGTCAGTTTAACGTGTTATTAACGGCGTTAACGCAAACCCATTTTAACGGCGTCAATTTTTTTATCACAAGAATAACACCTAGCACGCTTTGTAGTTTTTTTCACATGCTTTTGCAACAACTAGTAACGTTAGAAAAACTACAACACCACAGCAGATCTAGCTAGACCGGAAACAAAACAACAGGCACGCCGCACACACTTGTTTAAGAGTAGTAGACGTTACGTTTTGAGTGGATGGAGAGTGCGAGACGCTGAAATGGATGGATCCTTGTTGTCTGAAAATGTCAACAGGCTTGTCTGTTTGAGTAACTGGCTCAAAGCAAAGAAGTAGTTGGCTTACCTTTTATTGGTAACCCTTACTGTTCATTCTTTCTGAAATAAGAGGCTGGGTTGAGCCTCTGGTGAATTAAGAGCAGTAGCCTGACTGCTATGTTCAAAGCAAACTTGAGAAAAGTATTAAGCCATGGTTTAACTGCACTATAGGCTGAGTCCTAGTTTACCTTACATGTGCACTTTGTAATTTTATTTTGTATCGCCCTGTTTTGATCCCTTAGAAAGGGCTGTTGAAGGGGCTGTTTGTGTGACAAAGTATTTTTTTCACCCTTTTATTGATGGACAGTGTTACATTGTGTGAGAGATTATTTGCTCCAGGTGAGAATGTTAGTGTGAAATTGAACACTACAGTATATGTCAATGTTGTTTTCAATAAAAACATTTGCACAAAGCAAGCTGATCCACTTTTCCATGTTGATAAGAGCATTAAAAGGAGAAAAAATAATGGGACAAAAAGAAATCAAGGACAATTTAGAATGGATAAAAATGTGCAATTAATCGCGATTAAATATTTTAATCGTTTGACAGCACTAAAAGAAATATATAAAAACAAGTTTAAGCAACACACAAGAAAACAAGGTATAAAAGAAAAAGCCGAAGATAATAACTGTGTTTTAAGATGCTTTTAAAAGACGTCCTCTGGCAGGTTGTAACATATGTTGGAGCTAAAAATCCCTTTCTCCTGCTACTACCTTTTTCACCTTACAGCCTTATGGGCTTCTTAGTTGGAGGTGGCGCTGTGCCTCCGTCAGACAACTAAAATTAAAATATATAGCACTTGAATTAAAACAATACACAACCTTAAACTAGAGACACAACATTGGTTGTTAATATCTTTTTTGCCTTTTTGTTAATTCTGTTACTGCAAGGTCATTGACATTAGATTTCAAAGCTGTTTCATAGAGACAGCAGCAGTATGATAAATAATCCAGTTTATTCACTCATTCTACTGCCTGTATCTAACAATTACCTGCTGGTTAAGCAACAATCCTACAATGTTAAATATACAGCACACTAAATACTATCTAAAGGACTCATGTAGACTACCTTTCAGCTAATACAAGCTGCAGAAATTCAAGTGATTGCAAAGTGTGGTGTGTTTAGTAGGTTAGAGCAATACGTTAGAGAATAACACATAAAATGTACAGAGCAACAACAGTTTTTCAGTTATTCTTTTCAGTCAATCTGAGAAAATCCCCCAATTTTACCACACTAGCTTACCGAGGCTGCCAGAATGGATCCCACCAAACACAGTAGTATAAACCCTCTCATCTTGAACGTAAATTAGCCTCCGATCTCATACATCTGCTTTATAATGTCCATGTGAGTAGGTGGAGTCTGTTACACTTTTGGACCTCAAAAAAGTGTTTAATATCAAAGTCCAAATTGGTATTTCTGTTTGCAAATGTGAAAAAAGTTACTCAAAGTCTACCTGTTGGGTGTTTACCGCTTCCCATTTTAAAGTTATATAATGATCACATCTGGTCACAAGTGAAAAGCATTATACTATGTTTGTACCAAATGTACTGAGGTTGGACAACAGATGCTTAGTATCAAACTAATGACAGGAAATCACTTTGAATCTATATTTATGAGGTTGATTTCCCTAAAGAGTTCAATTTGTTGTAATATTTTAATATATTCTTTTTTTATTAGTGCTTTTCCTCATAAGTAAACATCTTCATGCCTGTAAGTTCTATTTAAAGTGGTGAAGAACAAAATGTATGTTTAAGTTCCCTTAAACAATATCAGGGAGCATTGATCCCTGCTGGGACAATTTGGGTAAAAATGGGTCTCATAAGGTTTCATCATTGATTAATCTGCAGATTTATTTTTTCTATCAAATGACTAAAATAGTTAAAAATATCCATTAGAATTTCTCCAAGTTCCTTTTTTTTGCCCAAATGTTAAGCCGAGGCCCAAACATTTACTTTACTATCACATATTGCAACATATTGAAGCAATGAGATTATCAGAATAGAGTAGAAAAGAATAAGATAGAAACATATATGTTGCCAGTCGTGTAGGTGTCAATGTTGTGAAATGGGGGACAAATTATTCAAATTAAACTGATCTAACTGACTTTGAAGTAAACAAATCAGTAAATGAAAGGACATTTTCACATAATGGTTTTAATAACATCTTTAATCAAAGGAAGCAGTAGCAGAAGGAGTAAATCACAGGATGATTCCTCATTGCTGACACTGGTGCTTCTCCATTAGGACTGTTGAGCCCTCTGCCGTGTGTCAGCTTTCATTCATTTGTTTTTTCCTGGAAAACATAAGAAACAACATTTCAAGCTAAATTGCTCATTTAAATATTTGTAGTAAACTGCCACATCCTGTTTTGAAACACACACATACAGTATGTACGTGTGCACGGCTTTCATAGTTATGTTTTCAGATTATTTCAGATTTAATTAGCAACATCAAATTAAAAATCTGTAAATATTTACGGTTACTATTTATGTATTTTGTTGTCCTTGAGTTCTGAACAGGGTCTTACCTCAGGGTCTGTTTTAGGTGGTGGTCCGAACCCAAAAGAATTTTCAATTGGCTTTATGATACCATCCCACTGAACACCAGGTTTCTTTTCTACCTGAAACTGAATGGCATTGCACTTTAATAAGAAAATTCAACACATTTACCTCAATTCAATGACACAACAGTGGTTCCTGCTTGTTCCTGCAAGAACGTCGACTTTGAACTTCAAACAAAGCAGCAAAATAATGAAAAAAATAACCTCTTTATATAAATACCAGCAGTGTGATACACGCTCTAGGCCTTCACTGCAACCTTTTTCATGATTCTTAGAAACACTACTAAAAATACTAGCTCTTTGTCTACATGAATTTAAGCTTATTGTCTTTTGGTTTATTCTTTGGCTTAGTCTGTATTTTATTTTAAGAAAGAAAAAGTTAATCTAAAGACGGGTTCTGCACTTGGTGTTGTGAACTTATATAACCTCGATCAGGAGTTCTTAAATATTTAATGAAATTAATATTCAAGTATTCAAGTAATATTCAACTACTGCAAAGAAACAGAAGAGTCTTTATTGAGATTCATCACACACAAGAGAAAAGTAAAGAACTACTCGTGTCTAGAGAAAAAGTGTGAAGAAGCGCCATTAATCTCCTCCTTATGACATCCAATATAGAGACATTTGTTGTGGTTTAAATCTTTTTGCTCTCCTAATCTTTAGTTTGAACTGAATTTAAGTTTTATCTGAAGCAGGCATCATCACTACCAAGAACATTTCAACAAAAGAAGTCAACCTACCATTAAGTTGGTCATGTTGGTTGTTGAGTTGGTTGTTGAGTTGGTTGTTGAGTTAAACTCACCCTCCAGTGGGAATTTCCCATATAGTTTCTAGTTTTAGAAGAATAAAATGAGAAAATGGGAGATAAAATAGACAAAGAAATTAGTGCTGTCAGTTTAACGTGTTATTAACGGCGTTAACGCAAACCCATTTTAACGGCGTCAATTTTTTTATCACAAGAATAACACCTAGCACGCTTTGTAGTTTTTTTCACATGCTTTTGCAACAACTAGTAACGTTAGAAAAACTACAACACCACAGCAGATCTAGCTAGACCGGAAACAAAACAACAGGCACGCCGCACACACTTGTTTAAGAGTAGTAGACGTTACGTTTTGAGTGGATGGAGAGTGCGAGACGCTGAAATGGATGGATCCTTGTTGTCTGAAAATGTCAACAGGCTTGTCTGTTTGAGTAACTGGCTCAAAGCAAAGAAGTAGTTGGCTTACCTTTTATTGGTAACCCGTTACTGTTCATTCTTTCTGAAATAAGAGGCTGGGTTGAGCCTCTGGTGAATTAAGAGCAGTAGCCTGACTGCTATGTTCAAAGCAAACTTGAGAAAAGTATTAAGCCATGGTTTAACTGCACTATAGGCTGAGTCCTAGTTTACCTTACATGTGCAATTTGTAATTTTATTTTGTATCGCCCTGTTTTGATCCCTTAGAAAGGGCTGTTGAAGGGGCTGTTTGTGTGACAAAGTATTTTTTTCACCCTTTTATTGATGGACAGTGTTACATTGTGTGAGAGATTATTTGCTCCAGGTGAGAATGTTAGTGTGAAATTGAACACTACAGTATATGTCAATGTTGTTTTCAATAAAAACATTTGCACAAAGCAAGCTGATCCACTTTTCCATGTTGATAAGAGCATTAAAAGGAGAAAAAATAATGGGACAAAAAGAAATCAAGGACAATTTAGAATGGATAAAAATGTGCAATTAATCGCGATTAAATATTTTAATCGTTTGACAGCACTAAAAGAAATATATAAAAACAAGTTTAAGCAACACACAAGAAAACAAGGTATAAAAGAAAAAGCCGAAGATAATAACTGTGTTTTAAGATGCTTTTAAAAGACGTCCTCTGGCAAGTTGTAACATATGTTGGAGCTAAAAATCCCTTTCTCCTGCTACTACCTTTTTCACCTTACAGCCTTATGGGCTTCTTAGTTGGAGGTGGCGCTGTGCCTCCGTCAGACAACTAAAATTAAAATATATAGCACTTGAATTAAAACAATACACAACCTTAAACTAGAGACACAACATTGGTTGTTAATATCTTTTTTGCCTTTTTGTTAATTCTGTTACTGCAAGGTCATTGACATTAGATTTCAAAGCTGTTTCATAGAGACAGCAGCAGTATGATAAATAATCCAGTTTATTCACTCATTCTACAGCCTGTATCTAACAATTACCTGCTGGTTAAGCAACAATCCTACAATGTTAAATATACAGCACACTAATACTATCTAAAGGACTCATGTAGACTACCTTTCAGCTAATACAAGCTGCAGAAATTCAAGTGATTGCAAAGTGTGGTGTGTTTAGTAGGTTAGAGCAATACGTTAGAGAATAACACATAAAATGTACAGAGCAACAACAGTTTTTAAGTTATTCTTTTCAGTCAATCTGAGAAAATCCCCCAATTTTACCACACTAGCTTACCGAGGCTGCCAGAATGGATCCCACCAAACACAGTAGTATAAACCCTCTCATCTTGAACGTAAATTAGCCTCCGATCACATACATCTGCTTTATAATGTCCATGTGAGTAGGTGGAGTCTGTTACACTTTTGGACCTCAAAAAAGTGTTTAATATCAAAGTCCAAATTGGTATTTCTGTTTGCAAATGTGAAAAAAGTTACTCAAAGTCTACCTGTTGGGTGTTTACCGCTTCCCATTTTAAAGTTATATAATGATCACATCTGGTCACAAGTGAAAAGCATTATACTATGTTTGTACCAAATGTACTGAGGTTGGACAACAGATGCTTAGTATCAAACTAATGACAGGAAATCACTTTGAATCTATATTTATGAGGTTGATTTCCCTAAAGAGTTAAATTTGTTGTAATATTTTAATATATTCTTTTTTTATTAGTGCTTTTCCTCATAAGTAAACATCTTCATGCCTGTAAGTCTATTTAAAGTGGTGAAGAACAAAATGTATGTTTAATTTCCCTTAAACAATATCAGGGAGTATTGATCCCTGCTGGGACAATTTGGGTAAAAATGTGTCTCATAAGGTTTCATCATTGATTAATCTGCAGATTTATTTTTTCTATCAAATGACTAAAATAGTTAAAAATATCCATTAGAATTTCTCCAAGTTCCTTTTTTTGCCCAAATGTTAAGCCGAGGCCCAAACATTTACTTTACTATCACATATTGCAACATATTGAAGCAATGAGATTATCAGAATAGAGTAGAAAAGAATAAGATAGAAACATATATGTTGCCAGTTGTGTAGGTGTCAATGTTGTGAAATGGGGGACAAATTATTCAAATTAAACTGATCTAACTGACTTTAAAGTAAACAAATCAGTAAATGAAAGGACATTTTCACATAATGGTTTTAATAACATCTTTAATCAAAGGAAGCAGTAGCAGAAGGAGTAAATCACAGGATGATTCCTCATTGCTGACACTGGTGCTTCTCCATTAGGACTGTTGAGCCCTCTGCCGTGTGTCAGCTTTCATTCATTTGTTTTTTCCTGGAAAACATAAGAAACAACATTTCAAGCTAAATTACTCATTTAAATATTTGTAGTAAACTGCCACATCCTGTTTTGAAACACACACATACAGTATGTACGTGTGCACGGCTTTCATAGTTATGTTTTCAGATTATTTCAGATTTAATTAGCAACATCAAATTAAAAATCTGTAAATATTTACGGTTACTATTTATGTATTTTGTTGTCCTTGAGTTCTGAACAGGGTCTTACCTCAGGGTCTGTTTTAGGTGGTGGTCCGAACCCAAAAGAATTTTCAATTGGCTTTATGATACCATCCCACTGAACACCAGGTTTCTTTTCTACCTGAAACTGAATGGCATTGCACTTTAATAAGAAAATTCAACACATTTACCTCAATTCAATGACACAACAGTGGTTCCTGCTTGTTCCTGCAAGAACGTCGACATTGAACTTCAAACAAAGCAGCAAAATAATGAAAAAAATAACCTCTTTATATAAATACCAGCAGTGTGATACACGCTCTAGGCCTTCACTGCAACCTTTTTCATGATTCTTAGAAACACTACTAAAAATACTAGCTCTTTGTCTACATGAATTTAAGCTTATTTTTGTCTTTGCTTTATTCTTTGGCTTAGTCTGTATTTTGTTTTAAGAAAGAAAAAGTTAATCTAAAGACGGGTTCTGCACTTGGTGTTGTGAACTTATATAACCTCGATCAGGAGTTCTTAAATATTTAATGAAATTAATATTCAAGTATTCAAGTAATATTCAACTACTGCAAAGAAACAGAAGAGTCTTTATTGAGATTCATCACACACAAGAGAAAAGTAAAGAACTACTCGTGTCTAGAGAAAAAGCGGGAAGAAGCGCCATTAATCTCTTCCTTATGACATCCAATATAGAGACATTTGTTGTGGTTTAAATCTTTTTGCTCTCCTAATCTTTAGCTTGAACTGAATTTAAGTTTTATCTGAAGCAGGCAACATCACTACCAAGAACATCTCAACAAAAGAAGTCAACCTACCATTAAGTTGGTCATGTTGGTTGTTGAGTTGGTTGTTGAGTTAAACTCACCCTCCAGTGGGAATTTCCCAGGTAATCCCTAGTTTTAGAAGAATAAAATGAGAAAATGGGAGATAAAATAGACAAAGAAATTAGTGCTGTCAGTTTAACGTGTTATTAACGGCGTTAACGCAAACCCATTTTAACGGCGTCAATTTTTTTTATCACAAGAATAACACCTAGCACGCTTTGTAGTTTTTTTCACATGCTTTTGCAACAACTAGTAACGTTAGAAAAACTACAACACCACAGCAGATCTAGCTAGACTGGAAACAAAAAAACAGGCACGCCGCACACACTTGTTTAAGAGTAGTAGACGTTACGTTTTGAGTGGATGGAGAGTGCGAGACGCTGAAATGGATGGATCCTTGTTGTCTGAAAATGTCAACAGGCTTGTCTGTTTGAGTAACTGGCTCAAAGCAAAGAAGTAGTTGGCTTACCTTTTATTGGTAACCGTTACTGTTCATTCTTTCTGAAATAAGAGGCTGGGTTGAGCCTCTGGTGAATTAAGAGCAGTAGCCTGACTGCTATGTTCAAAGCAAACTTGAGAAAAGTATTAAGCCATGGTTTAACTGCACTATAGGCTGAGTCCTAGTTTACCTTACATGTGCACTTTGTAATTTTATTTTGTATCGCCCTGTTTTGATCCCTTAGAAAGGGCTGTTGAAGGGGCTGTTTGTGTGACAAAGTATTTGTTTCACCCTTTTATTGATGGACAGTGTTACATTGTGTGAGAGATTATTTGCTCCAAGTGAGAATGTTAGTGTGAAATTGAACACTACAGTATATGTCAATGTTGTTTTCAATAAAAACATTTGCACAAAGCAAGCCGATCCTCTTTTCCATGTTGATAAGAGCATTAAAAGGAGAAAAAAATAATGGGACAAAAAGAAATCAAGGACAATTTAGAATAGATAAAAATGTGCGATTAATCACAATTACATTTTTTGTCGTTTGACAGCACTAAAAGAAATATATAAAAACAAGTTTAAGCAACACACAAGAAAACAAGGTATAAAAGAAAAAGCCGAAGATAATAACTGTGTTTTAAGATGCTTTTAAAAGACGTCCTCTGGCAGGTTGTAACATATGTTGGAGCTAAAAATCCCTTTCTCCTGCTACTACCTTTTTCACCTTACAGCCTTATGGGCTTCTTAGTTGGAGGTGGCGCTGTGCCTCCGTCAGACAACTAAAATTAAAATATATAGCACTTGAATTAAAACAATACACAACCTTAAACTAGAGACACAACATTGGTTGTTAATATCTTTTTTGCCTTTTTGTTAATTCTGTTACTGCAAGGTCATTGACATTAGATTTCAAAGCTGTTTCATAGAGACAGCAGCAGTATGATAAATAATCCAGTTTATTCACTCATTCTACCGCCTGTATCTAACAATTACCTGCTGGTTAAGCAACAATCCTACAATGTTAAATATACAGCACACTAAATACTATCTAAAGGACTCATGTAGACTACCTTTCAGCTAATACAAGCTGCAGAAATTCAAGTGATTGCAAAGTGTGGTGTGTTTAGTAGGTTAGAGCAATACTTTAGAGAATAACACATAAAATGTACAGAGCAACAGCAGTTTTTAAGTTATTCTTTTCAGTCAATCTGAGAAAATCCCCCAATTTTACCACACTAGCTTACCGAGGCTGCCAGAATGGATCCCACCAAACACAGTAGTATAAACCCTCTCATCTTGAACGTAAATTAGCCTCCGATCACATACATCTGCTTTATAATGTCCATGTGAGTAGGTGGAGTCTGTTACACTTTTGGACCTCAAAAAAGTGTTTAATATCAAAGTCCAACTTGGTATTTCTGTTTGCAAATGTGAAAAAAGTTACTCAAAGTCTACCTGTTGGGTGTTTACCGCTTCCCATTTTAAAGTTATATAATGATCACATCTGGTCACAAGTGAAAAGCATTATACTATGTTTGTACCAAATGTACTGAGGTTGGACAACAGATGCTTAGTATCAAACTAATGACAGGAAATCACTTTGAATCTATATTTATGAGGTTGATTTCCCTAAAGAGTTCAATTTGTTGTAATATTTTAATATATTCTTTTTTTTATTAGTGCTTTTCCTCATAAGTAAACATATTCATGCCTGTAAGTCTATTTAAAGTGGTGAAGAACAAAATGTATGTTTAATTTCCCTTAAACAATATCAGGGAGCATTGATCCCTGCTGGGACAATTTGGGTAAAAATGGGTCTCATAAGGTTTCATCATTGATTAATCTGCAGATTTATTTTTTCTATCAAATGACTAAAATAGTTAAAAATATCCATTAGAATTTCTCCAAGTTCCTTTTTTTGCCCAAATGTTAAGCCGAGGCCCAAACATTTACTTTACTATCACATATTGCAACATATTGAAGCAATGAGATTATCAGAATAGAGTAGAAAAGAATAAGATAGAAACATATATGTTGCCAGTTGTGTAGGTGTCAGTGTTGTGAAATGGGGGATAAATTATTAAAATTAAACTGATCTAACTGACTTTAAAGTAAACAAATCAGTAAATGAAAGGACATTTTCACATAATGGTTTTAATAACATCTTTAATCAAAGGAAGCAGTAGCAGAAGGAGTAAATCACAGGATGATTCCTCATTGCTGACACTGGTGCTTCTCCATTAGGACTGTTGAGCCCTCTGCCGTGTGTCAGCTTTCATTCATTTGTTTTTTCCTGGAAAACATAAGAAACAACATTTCAAGCTAAATTTCTCATTTAAATATTTGTAGTAAACTGCCACATCCTGTTTTGAAACACACACATACAGTATGTACGTGTGCACGGCTTTCATAGTTATGTTTTCAGATTATTTCAGATTTAATTAGCAACATCAAATTAAAAATCTGTAAATATTTACGGTTACTATTTATGTATTTTGTTGTCCTTGTGTTCTGAACAGGGTCTTACCTCAGGGTCTGTTTTAGGTGGTGGTCCGAACCCAAAAGAATTTTCAATTGGCTTTATGATACCATCCCACTGAACACCAGGTTTCTTTTCTACCTGAAACTGAATGGCATTGCACTTTAATAAGAAAATTCAATATATTTACCTCAATTCAATGACACAATAGTGGTTCCTGCTTGTTCCTGCAAGAACGTCGACTTTGAACTTCAAACAAAGCAGCAAAATAATGAAAAAAATAACCTCTTTATATAAATACCAGCAGTGTGATACACGCTCTAGGCCTTCACTGCAACCTTTTTCATGATTCTTAGAAACACTACTAAAAATACTAGCTCTTTGTCTACATGAATTTAAGCTTATTTTTGTCTTTTGCTTTATTCTTTGGCTTAGTCTGTATTTTGTTTTAAGAAAGAAAAAGTTAATCTAAAGACGGGTTCTGCACTTGGTGTTGTGAACTTATATAACCACGATCAGGAGTTCTTAAATATTTAATGAAATGAATATTCAAGTATTCAAGTAATATTCAACTACTGCAAAGAAACAGAAGAGTCTTTATTGAGATTCATCACACACAAGAGAAAAGTAAAGAACTACTTGTGTCTAGAGAAAAAGCGGGAAGAAGCGCCATTAATCTCCTCCTTATGACATCCAATATAGAGACATTTGTTGTGGTTTAAATCTTTTTGCTCTCCTAATCTTTAGCTTGAACTGAATTTAAGTTTTATCTGAAGCAGGCAACATCACTACCAAGAACATCTCAACAAAAGAAGTCAACCTACCATTAAGTTGGTCATGTTGGTTGTTGAGTTGGTTGTTGAGTTAAACTCACCCTCCAGTGGGAATTTCCCAGGTAATCCCTAGTTTTAGAAGAATAAAATGAGAAAATGGGAGATAAAATAGACAAAGAAATTAGTGCTGTCAGTTTAACGTGTTATTAACGGCGTTAACGCAAACCCATTTTAACGGCGTCAATTTTTTTATCACAAGAATAACACCTAGCACGCTTTGTAGTTTTTTTCACATGCTTTTGCAACAACTAGTAACGTTAGAAAAACTACAACACCACAGCAGATCTAGCTAGACCGGAAACATAACAACAGGCACGCCGCACACACTTGTTTAAGAGTAGTAGTCGTTACGTTTTGAGTGGATGGAGAGTGCGAGACGCTGAAATGGATGGATCCTTGTTGTCTGAAAATGTCAACAGGCTTGTCTGTTTGAGTAACTGGCTCAAAGCAAAGAAGTAGTTGGCTTACCTTTTATTGGTAACCGTTACTGTTCATTCTTTCTGAAATAAGAGGCTGGGTTGAGCCTCTGGTGAATTAAGAGCAGTAGCCTGACTGCTATGTTCAAAGCAAACTTGAGAAAAGTATTAAGCCATGGTTTAACTGCACTATAGGCTGAGTCCTAGTTTACCTTACATGTGCAATTTGTAATTTTATTTTGTATCGCCCTGTTTTGATCCCTTAGAAAGGGCTGTTGAAGGGGCTGTTTGTGTGACAAAGTATTTTTTTCACCCTTTTATTGATGGACAGTGTTACATTGTGTGAGAGATTATTTGCTCCAGGTGAGAATGTTAGTGTGAAATTGAACACTACAGTATATGTCAATGTTGTTTTCAATAAAAACATTTGCACAAAGCAAGCTGATCCACTTTTCCATGTTGATAAGAGCATTAAAAGGAGAAAAAATAATGGGACAAAAAGAAATCAAGGACAATTTAGAATGGATAAAAATGTGCAATTAATCGCGATTAAATATTTTAATCGTTTGACAGCACTAAAAGAAATATATAAAAACAAGTTTAAGCAACACACAAGAAAACAAGGTATAAAAGAAAAAGCCGAAGATAATAACTGTGTTTTAAGATGCTTTTAAAAGACGTCCTCTGGCAGGTTGTAACATATGTTGGAGCTAAAAATCCCTTTCTCCTGCTACTACCTTTTTCACCTTACAGCCTTATGGGCTTCTTAGTTGGAGGTGGCGCTGTGCCTCCGTCAGACAACTAAAATTAAAATATATAGCACTTGAATTAAAACAATACACAACCTTAAACTAGAGACACAACATTGGTTGTTAATATCTTTTTTGCCTTTTTGTTAATTCTGTTACTGCAAGGTCATTGACATTAGATTTCAAAGCTGTTTCATAGAGACAGCAGCAGTATGATAAATAATCCAGTTTATTCACTCATTCTACCGCCTGTATCTAACAATTACCTGCTGGTTAAGCAACAATCCTACAATGTTAAATATACAGCACACTAATACTATCTAAAGGACTCATGTAGACTACCTTTCAGCTAATACAAGCTGCAGAAATTCAAGTGATTGCAAAGTGTGGTGTGTTTAGTAGGTTAGAGCAATACGTTAGAGAATAACACATAAAATGTACAGAGCAACAACAGTTTTTAAGTTATTCTTTTCAGTCAATCTGAGAAAATCCCCCAATTTTACCACACTAGCTTACCGAGGCTGCCAGAATGGATCCCACCAAACACAGTAGTATAAACCCTCTCATCTTGAACGTAAATTAGCCTCCGATCACATACATCTGCTTTATAATGTCCATGTGAGTAGGTGGAGTCTGTTACACTTTTGGACCTCAAAAAAGTGTTTAATATCAAAGTCCAAATTGGTAGAAAGGCTTTTCTATCAAATGACTAAAATAGTTAAAAATATCCATTAGAATTTCTCCAAGTTCCTTTTTTTTGCCCAAATGTTAAGCCGAGGCCCAAACATTTACTTTACTATCACATATTGCAACATATTGAAGCAATGAGATTATCAGAATAGAGTAGAAAAGAATAAGATAGAAACATATATGTTGCCAGTCGTGTAGGTGTCAATGTTGTGAAATGGGGGACAAATTATTCAAATTAAACTGATCTAACTGACTTTAAAGTAAACAAATCAGTAAATGAAAGGACATTTTCACATAATGGTTTTAATAACATCTTTAATCAAAGGAAGCAGTAGCAGAAGGAGTAAATCACAGGATGATTCCTCATTGCTGACACTGGTGCTTCTCCATTAGGACTGTTGAGCCCTCTGCCGTGTGTCAGCTTTCATTCATTTGTTTTTTCCTGGAAAACATAAGAAACAACATTTCAAGCTAAATTACTCATTTAAATATTTGTAGTAAACTGCCACATCCTGTTTTGAAACACACACATACAGTATGTACGTGTGCACGGCTTTCATAGTTATGTTTTCAGATTATTTCAGATTTAATTAGCAACATCAAATTAAAAATCTGTAAATATTTACGGTTACTATTTATGTATTTTGTTGTCCTTGAGTTCTGAACAGGGTCTTACCTCAGGGTCTGTTTTAGGTGGTGGTCCGAACCCAAAAGAATTTTCAATTGGCTTTATGATACCATCCCACTGAACACCAGGTTTCTTTTCTACCTGAAACTGAATGGCATTGCACTTTAATAAGAAAATTCAACACATTTACCTCAATTCAATGACACAACAGTGGTTCCTGCTTGTTCCTGCAAGAACGTCGACATTGAACTTCAAACAAAGCAGCAAAATAATGAAAAAAATAACCTCTTTATATAAATACCAGCAGTGTGATACACGCTCTAGGCCTTCACTGCAACCTTTTTCATGATTCTTAGAAACACTACTAAAAATACTAGCTCTTTGTCTACATGAATTTAAGCTTATTTTTGTCTTTGCTTTATTCTTTGGCTTAGTCTGTATTTTGTTTTAAGAAAGAAAAAGTTAATCTAAAGACGGGTTCTGCACTTGGTGTTGTGAACTTATATAACCACGATCAGGAGTTCTTAAATATTTAATGAAATGAATATTCAAGTATTCAAGTAATATTCAACTACTGCAAAGAAACAGAAGAGTCTTTATTGAGATTCATCACACACAAGAGAAAAGTAAAGAACTACTCGTGTCTAGAGAAAAAGCGGGAAGAAGCGCCATTAATCTCCTCCTTATGACATCCAATATAGAGACATTTGTTGTGGTTTAAATCTTTTGCTCTCCTAATCTTTAGCTTGAACTGAATTTAAGTTTTATCTGAAGCAGGCAACATCACTACCAAGAACATTTCAACAAAAGAAGTCAACCTACCATTAAGTTGGTCATGTTGGTTGTTGAGTTGGTTGTTGAGTTAAACTCACCCTCCAGTGGGAATTTCCCAGGTAATCCCTAGTTTTAGAAGAATAAAATGAGAAAATGGGAGATAAAATAGACAAAGAAATTAGTGCTGTCAGTTTAACGTGTTATTAACGGCGTTAACGCAAACCCATTTTAACGGCGTCAATTTTTTTATCACAAGAATAACACCTAGCACGCTTTGTAGTTTTTTTCACATGCTGTTGCAACAACTAGTAACGTTAGAAAAACTACAACACCACAGCGGATCCAGCTAGACTGGAAACAAAACAACAGGCACGCCGCACACACTTGTTTAAGAGTAGTAGACGTTACGTTTTGAGTGGATGGAGAGTGCGAGACGCTGAAATGGATGGATCCTTGTTGTCTGAAAATGTCAACAGGCTTGTCTGTTTGAGTAACTGGCTCAAAGCAAAGAAGTAGTTGGCTTACCTTTTATTGGTAACCGTTACTGTTCATTCTTTCTGAAATAAGAGGCTGGGTTGAGCCTCTGGTGAATTAAGAGCAGTAGCCTGACTGCTATGTTCAAAGCAAACTTGAGAAAAGTATTAAGCCATGGTTTAACTGCACTATAGGCTGAGTCCTAGTTTACCTTACATGTGCAATTTGTAATTTTATTTTGTATCGCCCTGTTTTGATCCCTTAGAAAGGGCTGTTGAAGGGGCTGTTTGTGTGACAAAGTATTTGTTTCACCCTTTAATTGATGGACAGTGTTACATTGTGTGAGAGATTATTTGCTCCAAGTGAGAATGTTAGTGTGAAATTGAACACTACAGTATATGTCAATGTTGTTTTCAATAAAAACATTTGCACAAAGCAAGCCGATCCTCTTTTCCATGTTGATAAGAGCATTAAAAGGAGAAAAAATAATGGGACAAAAAGAAATCAAGGACAATTTAGAATGGATAAAAATGTGCAATTAATCGCGATTAAATATTTTAATCGTTTGACAGCACTAAAAGAAATATATAAAAACAAGTTTAAGCAACACACAAGAAAACAAGGTATAAAAGAAAAAGCCGAAGATAATAACTGTGTTTTAAGATGCTTTTAAAAGACGTCCTCTGGCAAGTTGTAACATATGTTGGAGCTAAAAATCCCTTTCTCCTGCTACTACCTTTTTCACCTTACAGCCTTATGGGCTTCTTAGTTGGAGGTGGCGCTGTGCCTCCGTCAGACAACTAAAATTAAAATATATAGTACTTGAATTAAAACAATACACAACCTTAAACTAGAGACACAACATTGGTTGTTAATATCTTTTGCCTTTTTGTTAATTCTGTTACTGCAAGGTCATTGACATTAGATTTCAAAGCTGTTTCATAGAGACAGCAGCAGTATGATAAATAATCCAGTTTATTCACTCATTCTACTGCCTGTATCTAACAATTACCTGCTGGTTAAGCAACAATCCTACAATGTTAAATATACAGCACACTAATACTATCTAAAGGACTCATGTAGACTACCTTTCAGCTAATACAAGCTGCAGAAATTCAAGTGATTGCAAAGTGTGGTGTGTTTAGTAGGTTAGAGCAATACGTTAGAGAATAACACATAAAATGTACAGAGCAACAACAGTTTTTAAGTTATTCTTTTCAGTCAATCTGAGAAAATCCCCCAATTTTACCACACTAGCTTACCGAGGCTGCCAGAATGGATCCCACCAAACACAGTAGTATAAACCCTCTCATCTTGAACGTAAATTAGCCTCCGATCACATACATCTGCTTTATAATGTCCATGTGAGTAGGTGGAGTCTGTTACACTTTTGGACCTCAAAAAAGTGTTTAATATCAAAGTCCAAATTGGTATTTCTGTTTGCAAATGTGAAAAAAGTTACTCAAAGTCTACCTGTTGGGTGTTTACCGCTTCCCATTTTAAAGTTATATAATGATCACATCTGGTCACAAGTGAAAAGCATTATACTATGTTTGTACCAAATGTACTGAGGTTGGACAACAGATGCTTAGTATCAAACTAATGACAGGAAATCACTTTGAATCTATATTTATGAGGTTGATTTCCCTAAAGAGTTAAATTTGTTGTAATATTTTAATATATTCTTTTTTTTATTAGTGCTTTTCCTCATAAGTAAACATCTTCATGCCTGTAAGTCTATTTAAAGTGGTGAAGAACAAAATGTATGTTTAATTTCCCTTAAACAATATCAGGGAGCATTGATCCCTGCTGGGACAATTTGGGTAAAAATGTGTCTCATAAGGTTTCATCATTGATTAATCTGCAGATTTATTTTTTCTATCAAATGACTAAAATAGTTAAAAATATCCATTAGAATTTCTCCAAGTTCCTTTTTTTTGCCCAAATGTTAAGCCGAGGCCCAAACATTTACTTTACTATCACATATTGCAACATATTGAAGCAATGAGATTATCAGAATAGAGTAGAAAAGAATAAGATAGAAACATATATGTTGCCAGTCGTGTAGGTGTCAATGTTGTGAAATGGGGGACAAATTATTCAAATTAAACTGATCTAACTGACTTTAAAGTAAACAAATCAGTAAATGAAAGGACATTTTCACATAATGGTTTTAATAACATCTTTAATCAAAGGAAGCAGTAGCAGAAGGAGTAAATCACAGGATGATTCCTCATTGCTGACACTGGTGCTTCTCCATTAGGACTGTTGAGCCCTCTGCCGTGTGTCAGCTTTCATTCATTTGTTTTTTCCTGGAAAACATAAGAAACAACATTTCAAGCTAAATTGCTCATTTAAATATTTGTAGTAAACTGCCACATCCTGTTTTGAAACACACACATACAGTATGTACGTGTGCACAGCTTTCATAGTTATGTTTTCAGATTATTTCAGATTTAATTAGCAACATCAAATTAAAAATCTGTAAATATTTACGGTTACTATTTATGTATTTTGTTGTCCTTGTGTTCTGAACAGGGTCTTACCTCAGGGTCTGTTTTAGGTGGTGGTCCGAACCCAAAAGAATTTTCAATTGGCTTTATGATACCATCCCACTGAACACCAGGTTTCTTTTCTACCTGAAACTGAATGACATTGCACTTTAATAAGAAAATTCAACACATTTACCTCAATTCAATGACACAACAGTGGTTCCTGCAAGAACGTCGACTTTGAACTTCAAACAAAGCAGCAAAATAATGAAAAAAATAACCTCTTTATATAAATACCAGCAGTGTGATACACGCTCTAGGCCTTCACTGCAACCTTTTTCATGATTCTTAGAAACACTACTAAAAATACTAGCTCTTTGTCTACATGAATTTAAGCTTATTGTCTTTTGGTTTATTCTTTGGCTTAGTCTGTATTTTATTTAAAGAAAGAAAAAGTTAATCCAAAGACGGGTTCTGCACTTGGTGTTGTGAACTTATATAACCACGATCAGGAGTTCTTAAATATTTAATGAAATTAATATTCAAGTATTCAAGTAATATTCAACTACTGCAAAGAAACAGAAGAGTCTTCATTGAGATTCATCACACACAAGAGAAAAGTAAAGAACTACTCGTGTCTAGAGAAAAAGTGTGAAGAAGCGCCATTAATCTCCTCCTTATGACATCCAATATAGAGACATTTGTTGTGGTTTAAATCTTTTTGCTCTCCTAATCTTTAGTTTGAACTGAATTTAAGTTTTATCTGAAGCAGGCAACATCACTACCAAGAACATTTCAACAAAAGAAGTCAACCTACCATTAAGTTGGTCATGTTGGTTGTTGAGTTGGTTGTTGAGTTGGTTGTTGAGTTAAACTCACCCTCCAGTGGGAATTTCCCATATAGTTTCTAGTTTTAGAAGAATAAAATGAGAAAATGGGAGATAAAATAGACAAAGAAATTAGTGCTGTCAGTTTAACGTGTTATTAACAGCGTTAATGCAAACCCATTTTAACGGCGTCAATTTTTTTATCACAAGAATAACACCTAGCACGCTTTGTAGTTTTTTTCACATGCTTTTGCAACAACTAGTAACGTTAGAAAAACTACAACACCACAGCGGATCCAGCTAGACTGGAAACAAAAAAACAGGCACGCCGCACACACTTGTTTAAGAGTAGTAGACGTTAAGTTTTGAGTGGATGGAGAGTGTGAGACGCTGAAATGGATGGATCCTTGTTGTCTGAAAATGTCAACACTCTTGTCTGTTTGAGTAACTGGCTCAAAGCAAAGAAGTAGTAGGCGTACCTTTTATTGGTAACCGTTACTGTTCATTCTTTCTGAAATAAGAGGCTGGGTTGAGCCTCTGGTGAATTAAGAGCAGTAGCCTGACTGCTATGTTCAAAGCAAACTTGAGAAAAGTATTAAGCCATGGTTTAACTGCACTATAGGCTGAGTCCTAGTTTACCTTACATGTGCACTTTGTAATTTTATTTTGTATCGCCCTGTTTTGATCCCTTAGAAAGGGCTGTTGAAGGGGCTGTTTGTGTGACAAAGTATTTGTTTCACCCTTTTATTGATGGACAGTGTTACATTGTGTGAGAGATTATTTGCTCCAAGTGAGAATGTTAGTGTGAAATTGAACACTACAGTATATGTCAATGTTGTTTTCAATAAAAACATTTGCACAAAGCAAGCCGATCCTCTTTTCCATGTTGATAAGAGCATTAAAAGAAGAAAAAATAATGGGACAAAAAGAAATCAAGGACAATTTAGAATAGATAAAAATGTGCGATTAATCACAATTACATTTTTTTGTCGTTTGACAGCACTAAAAGAAATATATAAAAACAAGTTTAAGCAACACACAAGAAAACAAGGTATAAAAGAAAAAGCCGAAGATAATAACTGTGTTTTAAGATGCTTTTAAAAGACGTCCTCTGGCAAGTTGTAACATATGTTGGAGCTAAAAATCCCTTTCTCCTGCTACTACCTTTTTCACCTAACAGCTTTATGGGCTTCTCAGTTGGAGGTGGCGCTGTGCCTCCGTCAGACAACTAAAATTAAAATATATAGCACTTGAATTAAAACAATACACAACCTTAAACTAGAGACACAACATTGGTTGTTAATATCTTTTTTGCCTTTTTGTTAATTCTGTTACTGCAAGGTCATTGACATTAGATTTCAAAGCTGTTTCATAGAGACAGCAGCAGTATGATAAATAATCCAGTTTATTCACTCATTCTACAGCCTGTATCTAACAATTACCTGCTGGTTAAGCAACAATCCTACAATGTTAAATATACAGCACACTAAATACTATCTAAAGGACTCATGTAGACTACCTTTCAGCTAATACAAGCTGCAGAAATTCAAGTGATTGCAAAGTGTGGTGTGTTTAGTAGGTTAGAGCAATACGTTAGAGAATAACACATAAAATGTACAGAGCAACAGCAGTTTTTAAGTTATTCTTTTCAGTCAATCTGAGAAAATCCCCCAATTTTACCACACTAGCTTACCAAAGTTGCCAGAATGGATCCCACCAAACACAGTAGTATAAACCCTCTCATCTTGAACGTAAATTAGCCTCCGATCACATACATCTGCTTTATAATGTCCATGTGAGTAGGTGGAGTCTGTTACACTTTTGGACCTCAAAAAAGTGTTTAATATCAAAGTCCAACTTGGTATTTCTGTTTGCAAATGTGAAAAAAAGTTACTCAAAGTCTACCTGTTGGGTGTTTACCGCTTCCCATTTTAAAGTTATATAATGATCACATCTGGTCACAAGTGAAAAGCATTATACTATGTTTGTACCAAATGTACTGAGGTTGGACAACAGATGCTTAGTATCAAACTAATGACAGGAAATCACTTTGAATCTATATTTATGAGGTTGATTTCCCTAAAGAGTTCAATTTGTTGTAATATTTTAATATATTTTTTTTTTATTAGTGCTTTTCCTCATAAGTAAACATATTCATGCCTGTAAGTCTATTTAAAGTGGTGAAGAACAAAATGTATGTTTAAGTTCCCTTAAATAATGTCAGGGAGCATTGATCCCTGCTGGGACAATTTGGGTAAAAATGGGTCTCATAAGGTTTCATCATTGATTAATCTGCAGATTTATTTTTTCTATCAAATGACTAAAATAGTTAAAAATATCCATTAGAATTTCTCCAAGTTCCTTTTTTTTGCCCAAATGTTAAGCCGAGGCCCAAACATTTACTTTACTATCACATATTGCAACATATTGAAGCAATGAGATTATCAGAATAGAGTAGAAAAGAATAAGATAGAAACATATATGTTGCCAGTCGTGTAGGTGTCAATGTTGTGAAATGGGGGATAAATTATTAAAATTAAACTGATCTAACTGACTTTAAAGTAAACAAATCAGTAAATGAAAGGACATTTTCACATAATGGTTTTAATAACATCTTTAATCAAAGGAAGCAGTAGCAGAAGGAGTAAATCACAGGATGATTCCTCATTGCTGACACTGGTGCTTCTCCATTAGGACTGTTGAGCCCTCTGCCGTGTGTCAGCTTTCATTCATTTGTTTTTTCCTGGAAAACATAAGAAACAACATTTCAAGCTAAATTGCTCATTTAAATATTTGTAGTAAACTGCCACATCCTTTTTGAAACACACACATACAGTATGTACATGTGCACGGCTTTCATAGTTATGTTTTCAGATTATTTCAGATTTAATTAGCAACATCAAATTAAAAATCTGTAAATATTTACGGTTACTATTTATGTATTTTGTTGTCCTTGTGTTCTGAACAGGGTCTTACCTCAGGGTCTGTTTTAGGTGGTGGTCCGAACCCAAAAGAATTTTCAATTGGCTTTATGATACCATCCCACTGAACACCAGGTTTCTTTTCTACCTGAAACTGAATGGCATTGCACTTTAATAAGAAAATTCAACACATTTACCTCAATTCAATGACACAACAGTGGTTCCTGCTTGTTCCTGCAAGAACGTCGACTTTGAACTTCAAACAAAGCAGCAAAATAATGAAAAAAATAACCTCTTTATATAAATACCAGCAGTGTGATACACGCTCTAGGCCTTCACTGCAACCTTTTTCATGATTCTTAGAAACATTTCTAAAAATACTAGCTCTTTGTCTACATGAATTTAAGCTTATTTTTGTCTTTGGTTTATTCTTTGGCTTAGTCTGTATTTTGTTTTAAGAAAGAAAAAGTTAATCCAAAGACGGGTTCTGCACTTGGTGTTGTGAACTTATATAACCATGATCAGGAGTTCTTAAATATTTAATGAAATTAATATTCAAGTATTCAAGTAATATTCAACTACTGCAAAGAAACAGAAGAGTCTTTATTGAGATTCATCACACACAAGAGAAAAGTAAAGAACTACTCGTGTCTAGAGAAAAAGTGTGAAGAAGCGCCATTAATCTCCTCCTTATGACATCCAATATAGAGACATTTGTTGTGGTTTAAATCTTTTTGCTCTCCTAATCTTTAGTTTGAACTGAATTTAAGTTTTATCTGAAGCAGGCAACATCACTACCAAGAACATTTCAACAAAAGAAGTCAACCTACCATTAAGTTGGTCATGTTGGTTGTTGAGTTGGTTGTTGAGTTGGTTGTTGAGTTAAACTCACCCTCCAGTGGGAATTTCCCATATAGTTCCTAGTTTTAGAAGAATAAAATGAGAAAATGGGAGATAAAATAGACAAAGAAATTAGTGCTGTCAGTTTAACGTGTTATTAACAGCGTTAATGCAAACCCATTTTAACGGCGTCAATTTTTTTATCACAAGAATAACACCTAGCACGCTTTGTAGTTTTTTTCACATGCTGTTGCAACAACTAGTAACGTTAGAAAAACTACAACACCACAGCGGATCCAGCTAGACTGGAAACAAAAAAACAGGCACGCCGCACACACTTGTTTAAGAGTAGTAGACGTTAAGTTTTGAGTGGATGGAGAGTGTGAGACGCTGAAATGGATGGATCCTTGTTGTCTGAAAATGTCAACACTCTTGTCTGTTTGAGTAACTGGCTCAAAGCAAAGAAGTAGTAGGCGTACCTTTTATTGGTAACCGTTACTGTTCATTCTTTCTGAAATAAGAGGCTGGGTTGAGCCTCTGGTGAATTAAGAGCAGTAGCCTGACTGCTATGTTCAAAGCAAACTTGAGAAAAGTATTAAGCCATGGTTTAACTGCACTATAGGCTGAGTCCTAGTTTACCTTACATGTGCACTTTGTAATTTTATTTTGTATCGCCCTGTTTTGATCCCTTAGAAAGGGCTGTTGAAGGGGCTGTTTGTGTGACAAAGTATTTGTTTCACCCTTTTATTGATGGACAGTGTTACATTGTGTGAGAGATTATTTGCTCCAAGTGAGAATGTTAGTGTGAAATTGAACACTACAGTATATGTCAATGTTGTTTTCAATAAAAACATTTGCACAAAGCAAGCCGATCCTCTTTTCCATGTTGATAAGAGCATTAAAAGGAGAAAAAATAATGGGACAAAAAGAAATCAAGGACAATTTAGAATGGATAAAAATGTGCAATTAATCGCGATTAAATATTTTAATCGTTTGACAGCACTAAAAGAAATATATAAAAACAAGTTTAAGCAACACACAAGAAAACAAGGTATAAAAGAAAAAGCCGAAGATAATAACTGTGTTTTAAGATGCTTTTAAAAGACGTCCTCTGGCAAGTTGTAACATATGTTGGAGCTAAAAATCCCTTTCTCCTGCTACTACCTTTTTCACCTTACAGCCTTATGGGCTTCTTAGTTGGAGGTGGCGCTGTGCCTCCGTCAGACAACTAAAATTAAAATATATAGCACTTGAATTAAAACAATACACAACCTTAAACTAGAGACACAACATTGGTTGTTAATATCTTTTTTGCCTTTTTGTTAATTCTGTTACTGCAAGGTCATTGACATTAGATTTCAAAGCTGTTTCATAGAGACAGCAGCAGTATGATAAATAATCCAGTTTATTCACTCATTCTACAGCCTGTATCTAACATTACCTGCTGGTTAAGCAACAATCCTACAATGTTAAATATACAGCACACTAATACTATCTAAAGGACTCATGTAGACTACCTTTCAGCTAATACAAGCTGCAGAAATTCAAGTGATTGCAAAGTGTGGTGTGTTTAGTAGGTTAGAGCAATACGTTAGAGAATAACACATAAAATGTACAGAGCAACAGCAGTTTTTAAGTTATTCTTTTCAGTCAATCTGAGAAAATCCCCCAATTTTACCACACTAGCTTACCGAGGCTGCCAGAATGGATCCCACCAAACACAGTAGTATAAACCCTCTCATCTTGAACGTAAATTAGCCTCCGATCACATACATCTGCTTTATAATGTCCATGTGAGTAGGTGGAGTCTGTTACACTTTTGGACCTCAAAAAAGTGTTTAATATCAAAGTCCAAATTGGTATTTCTGTTTGCAAATGTGAAAAAAGTTACTCAAAGTCTACCTGTTGGGTGTTTACCGCTTCCCATTTTAAAGTTATATAATGATCACATCTGGTCACAAGTGAAAAGCATTATACTATGTTTGTACCAAATGTACTGAGGTTGGACAACAGATGCTTAGTATCAAACTAATGACAGGAAATCACTTTGAATCTATATTTATGAGGTTGATTTCCCTAAAGAGTTAAATTTGTTGTAATATTTTAATATATTCTTTTTTTTATTAGTGCTTTTCCTCATAAGCAAACATCTTCATGCCTGTAAGTCTATTTAAAGTGGTGAAGAACAAAATGTATGTTTAATTTCCCTTAAACAATATCAGGGAGCACTGATCCCTGCTGGGACAATTTGGGTAAAAATGTGTCTCATAAGGTTTCATCATTGATTAATCTGCAGATTTATTTTTTCTATCAAATGACTAAAATAGTTAAAAATATCCATTAGAATTTCTCCAAGTTCCTTTTTTTTGCCCAAATGTTAAGCCGAGGCCCAAACATTTACTTTACTATCACATATTGCAACATATTGAAGCAATGAGATTATCAGAATAGAGTAGAAAAGAATAAGATAGAAACATATATGTTGCCAGTCGTGTAGGTGTCAATGTTGTGAAATGGGGGACAAATTATTCAAATTAAACTGATCTAACTGACTTTAAAGTAAACAAATCAGTAAATGAAAGGACATTTTCACATAATGGTTTTAATAACATCTTTAATCAAAGGAAGCAGTAGCAGAAGGAGTAAATCACAGGATGATTCCTCATTGCTGACACTGGTGCTTCTCCATTAGGACTGTTGAGCCCTCTGTCGTGTGTCAGCTTTCATTCATTTGTTTTTTCCTGGAAAACATAAGAAACAACATTTCAAGCTAAATTGCTCATTTAAATATTTGTAGTAAACTGCCACATCCTTTTTGAAACACACACATACAGTATGTACATGTGCACGGCTTTCATAGTTTTGTTTTCAGATTATTTCAGATTTAATTAGCAACATCAAATTAAAAATCTGTAAATATTTACGGTTACTATTTATGTATTTTGTTGTCCTTGTGTTCTGAACAGGGTCTTACCTCAGGGTCTGTTTTAGGTGGTGGTCCGAACCCAAAAGAATTTTCAATTGGCTTTATGATACCATCCCACTGAACACCAGGTTTCTTTTCTACCTGAAACTGAATGGCATTGCACTTTAATAAGAAAATTCAACACATTTACCTCAATTCAATGACACAATAGTGGTTCCTGCTTGTTCCTGCAAGAACGTCAACATTGAACTTCAAACAAAGCAGCAAAATAATGAAAAAAATAACCTCTTTATATAAATACCAGCAGTGTGATACACGCTCTAGGCCTTCACTGCAACCTTTTTCATGATTCTTAGAAACATTTCTAAAAATACTAGCTCTTTGTCTACATGAATTTAAGCTTATTTTTGTCTTTGGTTTATTCTTTGGCTTAGTCTGTATTTTGTTTTAAGAAAGAAAAAGTTAATCCAAAGACGGGTTCTGCACTTGGTGTTGTGAACTTATATAACCACGATCAGGAGTTCTTAAATATTTAATGAAATGAATATTCAAGTATTCAAGTAATATTCAACTACTGCAAAGAAACAGAAGAGTCTTTATTGAGATTCATCACACACAAGAGAAAAGTAAAGAACTACTCGTGTCTAGAGAAAAAGCGTGAAGAAGCGGCATTAATCTCCTCCTTATGACATCCAATATAGAGACATTTGTTGTGGTTTAAATCTTTTTGCTCTCCTAATCTTTAGCTTGAACTGAATTTAAGTTTTATCTGAAGCAGGCAACATCACTACCAAGAACATTTCAACAAAAGAAGTCAACCTACCATTAAGTTGGTCATGTTGGTTGTTGAGTTGGTTGTTGAGTTGGTTGTTGAGTTAGACTTACCCTCCAGTGGGAATATCCCATATAGTTTCTAGTTTTAGAAATATAAATGAGAAAATGGGAGATAAAATAGACAAAGAAATGTATAAAAACAATTTTAGCAACACACAAGAAAACAAGGTAAAAGAAAAAGCTGAAGAAAATAAATGTGTTTTAAGATGCTTTTAAATGATGTCTACTGGCAAGTTGTAACATATGTTGGAGCTAAAAATCACAACTTTTTTCACCTACCTTTGGCTTTTCGGTCTTAGTTGGAGGTGGCACTGTGCCTCCGTCAGACAACTGAAATTAAAATATATAGCACTTGAATTAAAACAATACACAACCTTAAACTAGAGACACAACATTGGTTGTTAATATCTTTTTTGCCTTTTTGTTAATTCTGTTACTGCAAGGTCATTGACATTAGATTTCAAAGCTGTTTCATAGAGACAGCAGCAGTATGATAAATAATCCAGTTTATTCACTCATTCTACCGCCTGTATCTAACAATTGCCTGCTGGTTAAGCAACAATCCTACAATGTTAAATATACAGCACACTAAATACTATCTAAAGGACTCATGTAGACTACCTTTCAGCTAATACAAGCTGCAGAAACTCAATTGTGTGCAAAGTGTGTTGTGTTTAGTAGGTTAGAGCAATACGTTAGAGAATAACACATAAAATGTACAGAGCAACAGCAGTTTTTAAGTTATTCTTTTCAGTCAATCTGAGAAAATCCCCCAATTTTACCACACTAGCTTACCGAGGCTGCCAGAATGGATCCCACCAAACACAGTAGTATAAACCCTCTCATCTTGAACGTAAATTAGCCTCCGATCACATACATCTGCTTTATAATGTCCATGTGAGTAGGTGGAGTCTGTTACACTTTTGGACCTCAAAAAAGTGTTTAATATCAAAGTCCAACTTGGTATTTCTGTTTGCAAATGTGAAAAAAAGTTACTCAAAGTCTACCTGTTGGGTGTTTACCGCTTCCCATTTTAAAGTTATATAATGATCACATCTGGTCACAAGTGAAAAGCATTATACTATGTTTGTACCAAATGTACTGAGGTTGGACAACAGA